>NC_092819.1:79555339-79600339 GCF_023375885.2 Dermacentor andersoni
CTCTTGATGACCTTGGCCTGCAAATCAGGGTCGGAGCTGAGCAACACGGCCTCCCAATGCTCAGTATTACTTATTTCGTGATTTGTGTGATTTTCCGCTGGGCACGACCACATAATATGGAACAGATACGCTTTTTTCTTATAATGGTTACGTGTATTAGGGTATTGGTCCGGGTAGTATTAGCGATAATCGACGGGGTTGGAGTAGGTGCTCCTCCGAAGTCGTCTCCAAGCTACTCCTTGTTGCTTGCTAAGCGACTTGTGTGCTGACGGGTACACTGGCTTGGCTAACCTGTATTGCTGTGTTATTTCCTGGTAACTGACTATGCGATCCCTCTCTGACCCTAGCGTGAGCCGTCCGGGTGCTCGGTTGGCGAGTCCCAGAGCGGCAGTGTGGGCGGCATCGTTGCTGGCTAGGAAGGAGTGTGCTGGTGCCCAAATGATCAGGATTGGTCGTGGGTTTCGGTTAGTGTCTAGTATGTGTTTTACGCTGAAGGCAACCGTGGCCACATTTATTTGCAATTAAAGCGTTGGTGGCGGAGCGACCCGGCGTACCACGTCCTTGCCCGTCGAGTATGATGATGATAGGATAATGATAGTCATGACGACCTGAATTTATGGCACGTACCCGCTATAGATCGTGTGGTTCTTGTTATGATTATTGTTGACCTGAGTGGTTGTGGTAGATATCCACATTGTAGGATTGCCATGAAGCCGTAGGTTAAATTAAACGGATAAAAGCAAGGGAATTATGAACGTGGATCATGGAAATTAGAAAGTAAAATTATTGTCAGATGAAAATGGCAGTCAGAAGAAAACCGTGACTTAATATAAGAAAGAAAAAAAACTGATAGGTACATAAATAAATAATCTGGATAAAGACCACCTTTATCTTTAATAGCACTGCTACGATCCCTTCTACATTTTCGAAAGAAACGAATATTTGACTTCAAATTAAGCCTAAATCCAATAACAGGGAATATTCGATAACCGATTGGTACTGAAAATTGCGAATATTCACACATCCCTCTACAAGGATATATATATATATATATATATATATATATATATATATATATATATATATATATATATATATCTGTATATCCCTATAGCCTCTGGAGCAGCACCACATGCCGTCAGCGGCAGGCTAACATCTCCAATTTCTGATTAAAGCCGGCATTTCAAACAGCACTGCCTGTCAATAAAAAATCATCAAGCGTTCCTGAAACCATATTAACGCTGATCAGCAAAAGTAAGGTAAACAATAGTATACATCGACTAATACAACGTTGCAACTTCATAGGCAAATCGGATACTCAAAACTGCCTTACGGACCAGCAATGGGCATTGAGTAAGGGGGTTTTCACACATTTTTTTCACTATGACAAAGTGTACCAAGTAACTTGTGCCAAAACTTCCAAATATGCGAGTGCCACGTAGCTGGGCAGAACCAAGGCAGTGCTGTGTGCTGTGACAATTGCTGCAAGTCAGACTATTTTTTGCATGCCGGCTAATCACATAATTATTCAACTTCTCAAATGTTCTGTTCTAGCAAAAGTGCAAATGAGTAAATGATAGACGATCCTGAAAAATCCTCGATCCAACTTTCTGTTGCTCGATACGCGTTATATAAAAGTTTTTTTCCAAGCCCAATGAAAAGCTCGCGGAACGCGAGAAATCACTTTTTCGATGATGGAGTCTCGTATATCGCCGGCGTGAAAACGAAGCCACAATCGACTGCGTCGCTCACACGCGGCAGCTGTTTCTGAGGAAGAAGTAGAAGAAGAAGAGGCATTGCCGCGGCGGTGCGCCATTTCACTAAGGAACAAGGACAAGGTGTGCCTACGGCACTTAAACGGGATGATGCATCCGGGAGGCGTCGGCACCCCATCAAACTACATGGCTGATCCTCCAGAGGAGAAGATGTGGACAAGAAAAGTCGGCCAGAGTTCGAGGGCGGTTTTCCTGGTCACCAGTGGCTGCTTGGTAAGTGTCAGTGTATGTATACGACCTGCTTGCGCGGAAAGCATCGCTTTGAAAGTCTGTCTGTCTGTCTGTCCTTTCTTTCTTTCTTTCTTTCTTTCTTTCTTTCTTTCTTTCTTTCTTTCTTTCTTTCTTTCTTTCTTTCTTTGAGCTCTCTGAACTGCTCTACTATCTCTCCCTGTTCAACACTGTCCCATTCCCCACGTGTTGTGTAATCAAACAAAGTCTAGTTGACCTCGCTTCCTTTCCTTCCTCCCTCTCTACTGATCTGTCACTCACCATAAAAGCGGAAAGCGAGCGCTTTCTCTCACGTTTTACTTATGTATGAATATGAAGCCCATATAGACGTAAAGGTTAATCGACATCATCCAACTGCATTTCAGGAAATCGTAACAGTGCTCCCGTAACTTCTGCGCTCTGTGCGTCTGCACTTATTTCCAGTGCTACAACTGCGTCCTCCTCTTCGCGGTGTCCAACGATTGGGGATTCGAAAAAATCGGGATGCATCAAACACAAGGTATAACTTTTTGTTCCTGCTGCGTCTCGTCTTACCATGTGCATGCTGTTTTACACTGATTGTATAGGGGCTACAGTGACTTTACAGCGGCCTTCACAGCGGCATTCACAGCGGCATTTGCAGCTCATAGTGATTATCATTGTTATAATCGTCTGCCCAATTAATGATTGAAGATGTTCAAGCAGCTCAGCCACCTCCGAAAAGGAAACGGTCACTTTCGAGAATGTTCGTAGGTCTGCGCAAACTTGTAAGCATGCATCAAGAACAGCATCAGCTGAAAAGGAACGTTTAAGAGCCGTGAAGGATTCCCATATGCAATAGTTACGTGGTGCTGTATTATACACAAATGTCATTGAAGCATGAAGAAGCGTACGTGAAGACTGGTAAAATTTCGAAAAGGCGCGCTCTCCGCTTATTGCCGCGGTGGTGGCCGCGCTGCACCATGATTTATTGAAAATTTGTTAACAATGGCAAGCTTTGGGACTTTATCACGCAGTCGTTACGACTCTCGCTAATATGTATGCAATGTCTACTTGGTACCCGTAAAGCTAGCACTCCAACGATATGCGCCATAAAGACATCGACGAAGTGTGAGCGCTAAGACACCAGCGCTTTCAGACGCCTCGGGAGGCTGTTTTCGGAGCGCTCACTGTACTTCCAGCTACAAGGCGAGAGGATGTAGACTCTGCGGAACTGTCGCGCATTTGGGCCGGTTTTGTACAACAAAAGTTCGGAACCGTTATATGTACGAATTGTAAGGCTTACTTTGCAATAGAATGCAATATTATCTATACGGAAGCATTCTTGTCGAGGGCATAGCAGTGTAGCACGGTTTTTCCCTATCATCTATCATCTGGCTAGCTGTTTTAGTGGGCTGGTCCCGATGATAGCGCAGTCTCAATAAATGCGGGCCGATCGCGGAGGTTGTGCAGATCTCGGCTTTTCTCCGCCCTTGGCTTCCCTGAAAAGCGCGCCGAGGTTCTTCCACAAGTGGCGATTATTCCTGCCATCTGTCTGACGGTTTGACATCTGTCTGACCTGTTTTCTTCTGCCATCTTTCACGGCGTTCTTAAATTAAGAATAAAAACCTTTAGAATTTCTTCTGTGCTTCGCGGAATCGAAGCCACTTCACAGGATTTCCTCACGCAGAGTAGCTAGATGCGCTACGGTGCGCTGCCCCATAACTGCCTCGTTGGTAGAGGTTCCTCTAAATGGAGCCGTTTTCTCTCCGCTTTTGCAGGAGAACTGGCGCTCAACACTGTGTACAACATCGTGCTCTTCACAAACGCAGCCAGTGACGTCATCCTCATATTCAGCATTTATTTTGTGCGTATGCTTTCTCCCTCCTTTCTTTTGTGTCGTAACTGCTTCTCCTTCTCTACAAGAAAGACGAGTGCATAACTGCTTGACATGCTGTAAACGAAGAACTTGTCCCACATTTTAACGTAACACGCTCGATTGTGTACTCTGCGCAAGACGCTGTACTTCGAGCGCCCTCTGAAGAAATTTGGCATCGTAATTACGCTGCCGAGTCGAATCCAGTCACTTATTGGGAGGAAAGTGGACGTAAGATACCTACGGACAATTAAGGGCTAATGCGATTGGGGAACAAAATATCCGGCTAAGTGATGGGCGACAACCAAAATATCAGATCTCAGGTTTCACAATATTATTGTTACAATACTTATTTTAGTATTCAAAAATTTAGTTCTCGGTAACTAATTTTATTGTTTTCGCTGTGTGCTCTTTAGTTTCACTCATACGTCAGTTTCTCGAAAGTAAGGAGCTATTTTCTTGAATATTCATTAATACCGCAGGGGTACTTTTGCCTTGTTACCTTCTTGTGGGTGATTTTGTAAATGTCTGAGTCTTCCTGTACAACTCATTCAGATGTTGGGGGTTTGGCTCAGATGCTGTATACATGAACACGTGATTCTATCAGTGAAGGCCCAAAATTGATCAGGCAGGCCTAGAAAGGTTTACTCTTGTTTTTTCTACTTTCAGAAAGAGTGCACGCATGCAGATTCCGAAGGTCGCGTAAGTATATACAAAAGAAATTGGAACTATTCTTAGCGATTTTTAGGTGACCAGACAGATGGTGGTAGCCAAAAGTTTAAATCAGGTACTTAATATTGTATTTAAGGCGTGAAACAAATACTTGAAATAAGAATCAAGCAAGGTCAGGCGGAACACTTCATTGGTGCATTTTGATCGAAGTACATATTTTCGCGGCTTAAAGAGGAATACTGCTGCAGACTCAATAGCGTTTATCGCTGAAGTGCCGGCATGCCTGTGGGAAGGAGGAGATGCGCCCCAAGCGTGGATCTTAAATAGCGCGAAAAAGAGAAGGCCCATACTTGAAAAAAAAAGCACTCTGCTCTTCCAAGAGCCATTCCCCTTTGGAACGACCTTCCTAACGCCATCGCTTATGAGAGTGACCAAGAAAATTTCCGGCGTCTTCTAACAACGCATTTTCCAAACTCTACATAACCTATCGTGTTATTTTTTATTGCCTTTCCCGTTAGTAATGGGCTGCTATTCATTAAATACTGTTTTTTATAGCCAAATATGTCCCGCTCGCTCTGTAATTCTATTGATTATATTTTACTGTGCGAAAGTATATTGTGCAGTGACCTCTCGCGTTGAAAAGCATCCGGTTTGTCCATTGTACAATTGTAACACCACATTACTCTATGTTAGCGCATTTCTTACACTATATTCTTTATTGTACATGTGTTCACGTATGTATTCTAATTATTGTATGTTATAATCTTTGAGTGTACTCTCCCCCGTTACACAATGCCTCCAGGGGCCTGTAAGGTATCTTTAAATAAATAAATAAATAAATAAATAAATAAATAAATAAATAAATAAATAAATAAATAAATAACACACGGCGTTATTTGTTGTCATATTTATGTGCGTACCTGTGTTTGTACCTCTCTTAAGAATCGCAGAATGAACAGTAGCCTCGCGACAGTTTGTTTAATTCACATACGAAAAATAAGGTTATGAAAATATTGTGAAGAACAAACAAATTCAACTTCTAAACGAGTTCATGAGAGTGGTTTGTTGGTCTAGTTGGTACATGGTTATACTAGGAGAGCCACTTTCCTTTCGCTTTGTCTGTGTCTGCTACTCGATTTTTTCTACTTTAAGTTTGCGAGCATTCTCCTAGTTTAACTTCTCAAAATGCGCACTGTTGCTTTCGACGGCCATATTGTCTGCGGAGTGCAGCAGCTTCCTGTCGCTGAGGGTGAAGCACACAATATTCTGAATCATGCAAACGCTTTGGAAAAGGGCTTTCGGTCTCACAATTTGAGACTGGAATAATCAAATATATCCCAAGCAAAATAAAGACAGAAAAAAATGGTTTAAATGTGTGCTCGCTTCAACATTTTCGTGAGGTCACGAAGGTTACTATATCGCTATGTGCAGTTATGCGAGAGTGAAAAAATGTGCGACCTGAGCAGAAAATGTCGATTCAAGATCGACTCGGCGCATTTAGACTAATTCTTCAGCCTGCTTGATGAATACTGTGCTGCACTCAGAGGCCTTCTTGATAGCTGGCAAAAACTAAAAATTCTCGCAAAGGACTGGTAGCGCCTGTATGTACACTGGGTGCCCTTGCCCTTTCCTAAAAAAAGTTGGTACTTAGGGTAGAGATATTTGTATATGGGCGCACAGAGCCGACATACACGTCTATAAGATTTAGGAAAGATGTAACCCAGGCTTCTGAAGCGGATCACTGCCTCGTGTTGTCAAAGCGCTTCAAAAATTTTGTTTCGTAAAGTTGCCGTGAAGCACTTTCGAGTTTAGACAGCTTCTGAGAAGAAATGGTCTCTCGATCGGCACGGTCGGGTGTTGCCAGTTTCTCGTTCATGTTGAGCCAGAATATGAAGAATATCTTCCATGCGTCGAAAATGCACAACTCAGCATGGCGGGACCACCTTGTAGTTCACAAGCATTTCGGAACAGAAAGCTTTATATGTTGTTAGAGTCCCTTCAAAAAGTTATTCCATCACTTTGGTGAGGCGGAAAAGAACTCATACAACTTCTCATAGAGTGCAGAAAAAGATTGACTTCCTCGACACAACAGTCTACACTCCAAGCACCAACCGGGTTTAAAAAGTGACTGGAGCATGCTATATAAATATCCAATGGGTCCTTCTTTATTTGCAACTGGAGGCCTTCGTATTTCTAGTTTCGAGTTTGGTACACTCCTGCCTTGTTGCAGGCCTAAATACTAGGACTGGCCTCCGCAGGTGCTGATTGAAATCACGTTCTTCTGAAGAAGGGAACAGACGAATGCTGCCAGATGTTCACAAGTGCGCGATGCAATTAGTACAAACCCAATGAATATTTGGTGGACATCATCGTGTAACATGCGTTGGATAATTACTGAATGCTAGCCAATATATGGCGAGGAATCAACTACGAAAGAACATTTGGCTTCTCTCGTCTTCACAACAATCCATCTCCTTACGTTTATTACATGCCGCAATGTCAACAAACTCGCTTCAGATTGACTTGGGAATATGGTGGACGTATTACTATAACTGGTACAGCGCAACATACAAAGGAAGAAACAAGGCGAGCCGGCCAGATAAAGGAACAAAGCGGTGACTTCCAACTTTATCAGGCCGGCTCGCCTTGTTTCTTCCTTTGTATGTTGCTCTGTACCAGTTCTAAAATGCAATGCCAACTCGTCCTATCCTCAACCCTAGTGGACGTATTACGTTATCTTCCGCGAACCAATTGCGATACAAATTACGGCACAACTCACCTCATGTTGACCGTCCATGTTAATGCGATTAGCTCTCGAGCAATGTAGCGACACACCGTATTTCTGAAGTCACATTTATTTAACATCTGTAGTGGTCATTCTGATATTTTCGTTGCTTCGGCTACATGTGACGTACTTCGGTATTGGCCTACTTTGCTATGGCATTGACTTGCCAAGGGTTCTCATGAGCATGGTGGCATGACGGCGACTGCACGATGCTAATGCAGTGACGATGATGGAATGACGAAGAAGCGATGGCGTCTATGAAGCGACAAAGGCGGTGTTACCACGATGGTATGACGACAACGTGAAGACGATTCCTAAATGGCGACGATGGTTTAACGACGACACGGAGACAGTGGGATGACGAGTGTATGACGACAATAGTGTGACGACAATCGTATGGCGAAGCTGCAATGATGGTGATGGCACGACCAGGACGATATGATGACGACGGTATCACAAAACATATGCATGATAGCGACTGTCTGACTACGACGTAATGACGACAATAACAAGACAACGGGGCATAACCTGAACTGAATGGCGATAGCATAACTACGATATTACAGGGAAGAAGCAATGACGTCGACGGATTGAAGAAGCTGGTACGACGACGACAATGGGACCGCGTTACTGGATTAATAACCATGGTGAAAGCAGAGCCGGATGGCAATGACATGACGACAATGGTCTGATGACGACAGTGTGACGACAATGGCGTGACGAGGACAGCGCGACGAGAGTCGTATAATGAAGTGAGAAGGACAATGATAGAACGACGGCGTCAATACGACATGTGATAACGAATACATGGCGACGAGTGCATGACGACGACACAACAATGACGATTGAATGACAACGGTATGAGAACAATGGGATGTCGACGAGTCTGCGACGACAAAGGCGGGACGACGACTGTATCACGAAGCCTCTGTCACGACGATGGCATGACGAGAGTCAGATGATAAAACTAGTGATTACGATGGAATGACCCCGATGGCATCATCACTACGGCGCGGTGTGACAACGTACGCATGACGACTGGATGACTACGATGGCGTGACAACGACGACGTGACGAGACTCGGATGACAAAGCTTGAATGACGACGGTACAAAGACCATAATGACATCAGGACCACGAGAATCTATCTAGGCCCGATTAATTAGAAAACATTGACCACTGGGTTGGTGCTGAAGGCATGGTAACGATCGCATTATGAGAGTCAAATAACGAAACTTGAATGACGACGATAAAACGACCACGACGGCATCGATTTTTGTCGGCGTAAGAGGATAGATAGATAGATAGATAGATAGATAGATAGATAGATAGATAGATAGATAGATAGATAGATAGATAGATAGATAGATAGATAGATAGATAGATAGATAGATTCAAAAGGGCTGATGTCGGCTAAGAATGTTAATCGCATTAAAAAGTATAATAAAGGCGCGGCGAGTGTCGTTACAAGAGAGGAGGCACATCCCTGCAGTGCGCTGAACCTGACCGTGAGGTTGCTTCTTCATTGAAGTTGTTGCTCAGGAGGTGAACCCTCTTTTTTATATGGGATAAGGCGTGATGAAAAGGTCGCTTGCGGACGCTGGTCGAGCAAATGAAGATAGCCTCTAGATAGATTGTTTGCGTATAATTCAACGATTGCTAAACTTATTTTAAGAATTCTTGTGTTAGAGCGCTCCCTGCACGACGATTTACTACATTTATTGTGTAACCGAGATTCCCGGTGGGATCCTGACGAGGTGCCCTTTCGAATTGTTGAGGGGGCGTCAAATAATCGTTGTATATGGCGCCTCTGTCAGTCGCAGGCCGGAGGCTGCAGATCCTTTAGCCCATGAGACATTCTGACCCCCTTCCCCCTAACCCCTTGCGTTTTGGATCCGCCAGCGTACTGAAGCTGTACAAATCAGTCACTGATTGATGAAAAATGGCATTAAAACACGTAGCGTACGCCACGGAAGTGTTTGAACGTCAGCAGCATTCGGTACAGGTCTTCAGTATTTGTCCAGTCTTCAATAACAGTTTTCTGCTTTCACCCCCTTAGCAGCTCCTTTGTCTTCAACTGAGTCGCGTGTAACCACTCTACTTGCGCAGAGTATCATCGGAATATTGAAAATGTTCATCGCCTGGAACGCCGTCACCATCTTCCTCTGCTGGATCGCTGCGTGCATCCAAGTTCATTACAGGTACAGCCAGGTGAGTACATGTTATGTCCGCCTTCATTATGTGTTATTTGCATCCACTTCTTGATGCATTCTGTGATTTTATTCTCAGGTAGTTCAAGACGCTGGTGGTTCGCCCAACGGCAGCCTCGAAACGATGGGAGCCAGTGTGTTTAAGGTCAATGAAGATCACAAACCACACAAGCATGTAAGTGGTGCTCACAGACGCACGAAAAAGGAATGAAAAAGCAAACAAACAACGAAATCTGCGGATCTCGGGCACTGTGGGAATCGCCGTTTCGCGAAGCATTTCGTAGGCACTTGGTTACCCAGCATTGGTTGGGGTACTGCAAACACCTATCAAAGCAACAAGCGCGTTTGTGTAAATTGAATTGTTGTGGGTGTGGATCGCGAGCCTAAGCGTGTGTGGCTGTTACGAAGAAATCGCTAAACTGCGTAAAGTGCTACGTGAAAGTGCTGGGGAAAGTGGGCCAGTTTAGGAAGTAGTGCAGTCTAACACACAGCGCCTCAAAGCGAGAGTTCTCACAAGGAAATTAGACCGGAAAGTGGCACGTGGCGCACGCGCCGAGTGTTTCGACGAGCTGGCTACCTTTGGAACGAGTGATGTATGCGTGCGATCGTGGCGTAGGGGATAGAGCACCGGACTGCTGCGCTCTGCGTAAGAGTTTTGATAGCCTCATAGGTGGCACAGTATCTTATTTTTATTAAAACGAGGCAAGACAGGAACACACCTGTCTACCTACGCACCCACCGCGAAGTGCGAAGAATGTGGCGAAGAATACTTCGCATTAATAAAAGAATCAGCGGATATCCCGCGCGTTTGATAAGCGAAGTTTCCCTTGATGTTTACTGAAATGTCTTCACTTCTCCTTGTTCACTTCTAGGTAGCCAAACTCTCCTCGCTCAATACACTCTCTGGTCTCATTTTGTTCACTTCTTGGCACTTGGCTGCTTTTGTTACCGATTTATTTTAATTTTTGACGTTGACGACTTCATTTCTTGCCTCTTGTTTTGTGTGTATGTGCGAGCACCCCGTGACGCATACCCATTCTGGGGGATCGACCTAGAATGTTTATATAGCTCGTGTCGCATGGCGAGGTTACACATACCCAGTGACCCGAGTTGTTGGCAAGGCAGCAGCAGCCAACACCCGCAAAGTGGGGTGAAGAGGTAAAGAAAGCTTCGCTTGATGTTGAGCTAGATGTTGAGCAGGAACCATCGGGGGATGACTGTCAGAGTAAAGCGATAACTTCCCGGTAGCTTTGTTGTGTTTAGAGGGGTAAACTTTTCGGTAATTTCGAACGCACGAAGCAGGACATGAAAAGAACGACAGGTTTTTCTTCCCACAAATTTTAGAAGGATAGCAAAAATATCCTGTAATGTTTTAGTACATGGAAGTAATAATATTAACAGTAGACGAAAGTGCGCGCTGGGACCTATCTTCAAAATTTGCGTCAGGATGCTGACATTCTATAAGAAATAACTACCTTCTTTATTCGCTCAGATTCGTAGCAACGTTCAGAATTCTCGTATACCGACCATGCCATCTGCGCGCTCTCGTACTCTCTTGGGGAGGGTAGGCTGGTGTACTTACTGTCCACACACGCCTGGAAGCTTAGGTTTTCGGATTGCGGATGCCATGATCATGTGTTGTGGGCTCTCTATGGCAAGGAGTATATCGGTCAACCACGTGGGTGCATTTAGATGTACGTAAATAGTGGGAATAGGACAGCCATAAGTATGGATTCTCTTGTGCGACCCACTTGATACCAGTTCACAATGACACAGTATTCTTACAACCTTCATTCATTCATTGAGAAAAGGCTTGGTAAATAATTGAAAGAAAGGCCGGCCTAACTTTATTTTCTGAATTTCTGTCAATATCCCAGAGCCGCACGTAAATGTGACGTGACGAGCTCAAATTTTGTTTTGGTGTATGGGCCGTTTTCGGCGTCAGATGAGTTCACAAAAGCTGCTAGATTGAGCCTTTCGTTTATTCATAATGCCATGCAGACTGCGGTACTTTTTTAGTGAAGAATAGTTAACTGTTGATACATGCAAACGTTGAGAAAATCCATGACATTTGGCAAGCCAATTTGGGCAAATTCAGGCTCAATCCTGATTTTGCTTCTGCATTTCTTTTTTCGCCTTGCTTCCCGCGGATAAAAGGGGCTTTTTGCCAATTGTTAACCGTAATGTACTACTACTTGTATATTTGGAATTTGAAATGTCCTGCCTTATAGAACATGTAGAAATGAATTTATTTGTCGAAAGCAACTCCAAATTGTTGCTCTAGAAGAGCGTCAATTTGAGCTGGGTTGCAGGAGAGCCTACCTGCTTGGAATGTGACAGCATCAAGGCTTTCATTGAAACCGAGAGTCAAGGAAAAGAAGGAACTTGTGTGGATGCTTTCCTTGTTAGAATGAGACAGAAAGCCAAGTCAAGCTGTTTCTTTGCTGAGAAAAGCTACTGGGTAGTCAACAAGTCTGGACACTGTCAAATTCAACCTGATTCAACCTGATGGTTAACAGGGCGGCTACGTCCTCTCTGGTAGGCTCCAAGCTCGAACGTGAAGGAATTTGCCAGTGTTCGCATAGCTTGATCAACAAAGGAAGCGCTGCCGTGGCGCGACTGCGTTAAATTTGTTATCCTTGCAGTATATTTGCTCAGCCAAATAAGTATGGCTGTGACATTAAAATGTAGCGTCACAGCTGCGTGCTGCTGCCTATTTCACCGTTATACTCCTCATTGCAGGACCGCGATTTTTGGAGTGTTCTCGTGTTGGTCACAGCGATAGCAAGCGTGAGGGTAAGTATAGAGCAGTGAGCTTGTGAGGTCTGCGTTCATGATTTGTTAATTGTGTGTTTTTTCGGAAAGGAAGTGCACTTGAAGAATACGACGTGGAAGACTTCCACGTCATATTTGCATGGCTCCTTCCTTCGATGATGCCCTTAACAACAACCCACAAAACTGTATGGGCAAGGGAGGTTTTGCGAAAAAAAAAGAACGAACCATGTCAAGCCTAGGTGCGTAACCTCGAATGGAAGGTTTTAATCTCTAATATAGTTTATGAGACGTACACCAGGGAGCAGAAATTTACAAACCAGAGATTGCGTGACAAAGCTGATTTTCTCCTTTTTCTGCGAATGCAACTTCAAATAGACGACGGCAGTCCAAGCTTGGCATTGCTAACTTTCTAGTGCATTCGCCAAATTTAGTTTATGCATGTTGATTACAAAGAAATAGTTTTCTTTTTCGGCGATCCTGTGGTCGGTGCACCTTTACTCATGGGAGTACGTATTGATCGATTAAATTAAAAGCGCCATGCTATAACCGAGCAGAGATTTGCGTTTGTGGTGAAAAACGTGTCCTGGGAACTTTCGTGGCTGACTTTATATCACTTTGGAGATGTGCCGCAGTTACGCTCAGTTACACGAGAAAACCCAGTCACAGCATACAGTTGCGAGCAGAACTGTGATGATCATTGGTGCTGTTAAATTCGCTTGATTTCTTTTTAACTTTCATTCTTCCTTGTTTTATTGTTTGTATAAAAATCGAGGAAATAAGGAAAACAATGCTACAGGAGCTTCTTGAATGACTCCTAACCTCCTACAACATCGAGTTGGCAACAATACACCGAGTCAAACTCTTTTGACACACGAATAATAACTACCTCAACAGTTCGATTTCTTGTGCAAATAACGTTAGTTTGTCCCGGTGAGCCGTCTGAAGAGGCTAAGCACGCGACCAAACTAATAAGAATTATAAAAAGAACAGCAGATATATGCCAATATTAGCAACTGACACATCGAAGATATCGTAGCTGTACAAGTAATTTTCCCTCTGTTGTACAAGGTGTCTTGTTTTTTGGCTTGTTACGACTTGATTAATAAAAATCGGGCCCCTCGGTTTCCTTTCTTCACGTTCATTACATTACGAGGGTCTCGAATCAGGCAACATTGATGCCTTCAGGTAGCATGTATGTGTTTATTGACCAGTTGCCGTCACCTAAATGGATTACATACTCGTGACGCCTGCGGCAGACAGGATGTTGCACATCCGCCACCTATGTTTGTGAGTGGTGGTGCTGACTAACCCTGCTAGGGTCAGTTCTAGTAGTAAAACATAAATACCCCAAAAATGAGGTGTGAAAACGGCGCCGTGGTAGCTCAGTTGGTAAGAGCATCGAACGCGTAATGCGAAGACGTGGGTTTGTGTCCCATCTGCGGCCAGTCGTTTTTTCATCCACTTTGATTTCCATTAATTTATTATTTCTTTAACCCAAGTACAAGTAATTTCCCTCATGTTGTCCTTGTTTTCCATCTTTCTGGATCTATTTTATGGATGTCTTCGCGCTTGTTGAACTGTTAGACGATTCATACAGAACGTTATAAACGTTAGTAGTAGCAACGTGAAGAGGGAAAAGGTGAACGTGTGTGAATACACACACACACACACACACACACACACGCACACGCACACGCACACGCACACGCACACGCACGCACGCACGCACGCACGCACGCACACACACACACACACACACACACACACACACACACACATTAGACACATGCCCCTACCATGTGACTGGCTTGTCACATCACGCTTCGCCCACATGCACCTTTCCCCCTTTACGTTGCTAATACTAACGCATAAAAATGTTCTGCATGACGCGTCAAACAACAGTTCATCAAGCGCGAAGGCAAGCATCAACATTCTCTGCGTGACAGCTGGTGCGACGATTTCATGAGCCGCATATAGCCAAAAAATTCAGTCCTAGCAAGTCTGAGCAGCTTTCCCACACAACACGAAGCACTCGTATAGTCATGCACCGTAGCTAGAACACCACAATAAAGTTTAAGCGGCAAATGGTAAAAGAGGCAAACTACATTCAGAACCTGCACCTTGGACTGCGGACAAACAGAGCTGAAACATGAGTTGCCGTGATCGACGTCGCTGTTTAACCGTGTAAACATGATCGAGTGCAACACTGCAGTGACAAAAGAAACCGCGAAACCAAGCAATTTCCTGCCGAGCGGTTTCGACCCATTAATGTCTTTGTTGCCTTTCATGCGGCATATGGGGAAATGATTAGAACCATGTGGCCGGGGAGTTTCTGAAAGTATTTAGCACCTCGCACGCAACAATTGTTTTTCAGCATACCCCGATGATGTGGTCACCACGCTCATGCGACGAGTGTTGCCTATTTTACTCCAAAAATGTGGATCAGAAAGAGAAGCACGAGATACGACGCCGAAAACCATGGCGGACGGCTGCCTCCTTTCCCGAGGGCACTTAGCTGAGCCGCCACCAGTGGCGCATCCGTCGGCGTGCGCTGGACCATTGTATGAGTGCAATATTCGTGCATACGTTTGTTGAATTGCTTGAAGTGATGTTTTCGTCGTACTGGCATACTCTACCGTTGCCACAGATCAAGGATAGAACATGTCATCAATAAACACTGACTTTTCGGGACGGGGCAGGCGCTGGTGCTGGTGTGCTTCTACCTGAGTTACCTGTCGAAGCTGGAAAAGGAGGCGGAGGCCACCCCGGCGCTGTCACCCGACCTGTCAAGCAATTCGGTTGTGGATCCGCGCAACCCGTGGCGCTGGTTCCAGATCAAAAGGCGCCCCGCGAGCAGGCCATTTTCGCCCCACGTTCCCAGCGACGGTCGCCAGAGTCGACGCAGCGGTGCCGTGTCATTCTCGCTCCTCGGGTGGCTAACTCCTAACCCCTGGCGATCCGTTGCGACGTCGAGCGGTGCGTTTCATTTTTGATATACCATAAGGGAGAGGGGGTGATCTGCAACACACACAGAGGTTATCAGCAAATGGCGTACTCGACGTATGTCCACAGGCTCGCATATTGAAAGCAAGACCACCGTACAGCGGCGACGCTTGGCCCGTGTACGTTTTAGAGCGCTGCTCTTAGGCACCAGTTCGTGAGCGTCGGCGTCACACCTGGTAACCGAGCGAACGAGCACAGCGAATGATGAAAGCGAACGCGGAGCGCAGCGGGAGATGAAAGACGGCGATGGGAGGAAAGCGGAGGAGGAGGTTATGGCGAAAGCGTGAGAAGAAAAGCGTACTGACGCGCAAGACGGGCTGTGCGACAACAATGGCTACGGAATGGCGCTAGGGTAACGCGCGTAGTCTGTATGGAAATAAAGCGTTGCATGAGCGGAGGGCTGTCTGCGGCGGCTACTGGGAATCGTTCCTACGCTTCATCCACGTGCTCAGACGCGCCACACTTCGCTCCGTTTGCAACGTGCCGCGCAAGGCGGATTGTCCGCGCCAACCGATATTTCGCGAAATGAAAACACCTATAGAGCTGAGCTCAAATTTCGCATTAGGGAGTATAGCAATAGTCAGAAATTTTTTTTTTCTGGAGCGAATATGTTTAAATAGCTCGAAGGATGCGCCTGCTTAAAGGAGAGAGCATGTCGTGCGACGCAAGGCTCTGGAAGATGTCTACACGGTGTTGCACAACGTGGCCATGCAGTGGAAGCCGAACCTGCCGTCAGTCAATCAGAGGGTGGATCATACGAAGGCACGTGTCCATGCGTCCCAAGTTCGACATTATTGGTTATAGCGGGATCATCGTCTCCTGAGGGCATTAATTTTGGGATCGGCTACTCTGTGTGACTGACAATAAAAGAAAGAACAATAGAACATGAAATGGATAGTTACTGGGTAGATACCAGACAAAGCTTCTGAGCACATAGCTATGACGTGGACGTTTGCTTGCGTTGCAAAACACACAGGGATAAGAACACGAAAGCCATAATTAAGCGATGGTCCTTGCCTAGCGCCTGACTCCCGTTTGAATATTTGTGTTTTGTGCACAACATCATGACGTCACGGCAGCTAGCGAGCTTCAGCGGCTACCCTGTACGAGAAAACTTATTCAATTAAGTGTGAGAGAAACACTGAAGTGCTTCAATAGGCCAAGCGCTGAAACGATCTAAATAAGCAGTTTTGTGTTGCAAATCAATTGTCGAAATTGTGGAACTGTTGAGTTGTGGAATTGTTGCCGCAAAGCGCGCTTTGTATACGATAGCAGCGACATTGTCGCCATGAAAGAGGCCGGAGTGCGGCGCAGGGCTAGCATGCAGGGTACGGGAAAGCCAGAGTTTGGATCCCAGGACTTCCCCACAAAATGTTTTCGCCACAGGCAGCGGGTATTTCATTTTGGATTCCAGGTATCTTTAAGAAAGCCAGAGGAATTGAGGAATGGCACTGAGTAGCAAAGGCGATATCGAGAAATGCAGTACAGATATAGCGCGATGCTGAATATGACAAAAAAAGAGAGAAAAAAATCGAAAGGAGTCGCTTCTTTTTTGCTCCACGTGTTTACACTGCTGGTAATTGGTCACCAACGAGCCCAAACTGACACCTTAGCGTCGTAAACGGCATCTGCATTTTTTTTCAATCATCTTAAATGGCAACTTGATACAATCCTCTCGTGCTGTCCTCCAATGTGGCACGGGTGGCGGGCGCGATAGAGCAGGAAAGTCCCTTATGCTGCTCCTCATAGAGTTAGCTGCCAACATGACTAGAGAGAACTCTGGCGCTACGGTCGTTCTGCCACTATATAGGGGTATGGTGGTTAGTGTATAGCTTTACTATATAATCTTCGTGATTGTGGCTTTACTTAATGTGGTTTAGCTGTCTTTATTGGCCTACATTTGCAAGCAATAATATTTTTCTAAGCGCAGAATGAAGTAACGCTCTATGCGAATACATAATCTCCGTGAAGTGGCTCACGCATAACGCAATATTTTGTAGAATATAGTTCGTTTTTAAGCCGCAAAGCCGTTTCAAGCCAGAAGAACGATGTTTAGAGCAAATCAATGTACTAACAATCGTTCATTGGCGTGCTGAAGGAACACCCATGCTTGCTGATCCCATAGAAACTATAGTCGGCGACAGCCTATGAATGAAATGTTATATGTACGTTGTCCAACTCAAAGATAATTTGCATTAGATTAACCAATTAGATTAGCCTAATTCCCTGGCGTCAAGCGGCATTGCGTGCTTAAGAGGACTGTTTTCTCCTTATCCTGTGTTTGTGCAGCTGGAGCCATATAACGTAAAAGTATTTGAATCTGTTTATTCCAAACTCTTGACCTCAAATTTAGACAACTGCCGACGCAAACATCGGGCCGTGACTCGCAGCGTTGTTTGATCAGGCCAATGAAATGCTGTGCTCGTTTAGAGGAGGTCACTTTTGTTTGCCTTCCAAGCGAAGAGCATTCGGTATCTTGACAGGCTTTTCTTATCTAGTAAGGTGCAGTAATGTGGAAAAGTGGGCTAGTTGGTGATTGATCATCATACCTTGCTGCTGAAGCACTGACACTGACACAGTGACGTCACACAAGACTTTTGGAACACAAAACGTCACTGGGGGGAAACACTCATTCCCACATTAAAGGGCAACAACATGGGTGCTGGCTGCTTTACAATAACACTACAGTTTTATCGCACCATAAAGATCAGCTGACCAGGGAGATAATCGAAGCCTTTCACATTCACAGGAGAGGAGAGGGTTGTATCAGCCAGCCATCTGTTCATCTAAGCCATGGTGAGGTTGCCCTTTTGAAAGTACACTAAAGGAAAAGAACTGTGTTAAAAATGTGTGTTAGGGGTGCAACAAATACGATAGATAGGGGACATATCTTTGACGCCCGAGTATGCGCGGGTAAATTATTTTTAAAAATTGCCTTTAATCTTGCCTTGATCTTCTTTGACGCCTGAGGGTGCGCAGGTATATAAATATGAAGTATGTGTTCTGAACTAAAATAGTTGCGAGTGCAGTGAGACTCGTCTTTTGTGTCTTCTCTGTGTCCGTGTGAGTGCGCTGCTTTTCTTATCTAATTGGCTGACCAGAGACGAGGAGCATGCATAAGTGGAGAGGGTTTCAGGGTGGCCTTTCTAGCGCAGTGAAAGCAGATAACCTGACGAGAACGGTCGTGTTAGCGTATGCGATTGGATCGCTTCTTCTTCCTTAGCATTGGGTGTCTGGTAGAAAAACACGGCGCCGTGAAACGGAAGGGTACAAATGCGGCTAATTCAGAACCTCAGCGAAGAAAATTTGGCAGAGCGATATCATGTATGTACTAAAAAGACTCGACGACGTTGTGCTGCCACGCAAATGCTTTTTATATTACGCAAATAAATCTATTTTCCCTGGCAGCTCCGAGTAGCCAGTGCCAGGACGATCGGCTAACAGCCATCTTCTATGCATTATGAAACGGGGCAGTTCCCGGCTATAACGAAAAACATTCAGTTTTGTTTGGCATAATAATGCATCTTTCTGCGTACGCATCACTTTGACGCGGCGAGTTTTGGCGGTTTTGGGACGTCGCGTGACAGACAAGTGAAGTGGCCGCAACCCAAAAACATTTGACCTATTGCGGAAGGCTGCCGGTTAAAAAGGCGCATAATCAGAAAGATATATTTTGCTTTTGTTCGGTTTTTAATCACGCATTATCAGTGTATATGTCATATCAGATGAGGAGCTTTGGCAGTTTTTCCTGACGCTGCACGACACACAAGCGAAGGCGGGGGGAGGGGAGGTGGATTGAAAAAAGCTTGACCAATAGTGGAGAGCTGTTCGCACAATTGAAATAGAAAAATGGCTTTACGTCATAGCGCCCTGGTTTTGGGATGAAATCTGAGCGTCTGTGCAAATTTTACGGGTGATCCTGATGACGGTGCTCCTCCAAACGGACTGCAGCTGGCTCGGCTCTCTTGCAGAGGTGAAGGGCAGATGCACTGCGTTTTTTGTGGGTGGAGCTCGTACTGTATTCTTAGGTTGTCACCGACTATACCGCCAGGGTTCCCTCTAGTAAATTGTGTAGGAAACTTTATGCAGCTCCGTGCTTTAAAACTGTTCATTGAAATGATGGTGCACGTGATACTAGCCGAACTACAACTCCCGAAGTTGTTGCTTTGCGCGAGTCGCATGGCGAGCACTCACTCTGCTGGCTACACCGCAGAGCCCACACCCGGTCCCGGGCCTCCGCGCCCCGGCGGACTCGCCAAGACT
Source organism: Dermacentor andersoni (assembly GCF_023375885.2). Taxonomy (NCBI): domain Eukaryota; kingdom Metazoa; phylum Arthropoda; class Arachnida; order Ixodida; family Ixodidae; genus Dermacentor; species Dermacentor andersoni. The sequence continues at coordinate 79,574,884 of NC_092819.1, forward strand.
CGAAGCCGCGCCGGCACAGGCGGTGCCTCATCACTGGCCAGCGGGGTGACGCAACCAGCCACGCTGTACGACCCGGCAGAGCTACGTAGCCCGAGCGGCCTCGAGGACCTGCACGAGCAGGTAGTATCATGTATTATTGCCTCCTGTACGCACAAACGGTCAAGAATGGCACCGCCGAGCAGCGCTGTCGCACCGGCGTGAGAGCGCCGCGCGCGGGGCGAAATGCAACTAGCGGGTGTACATCTCTCCCGTCTCTCGTTCACACCGCTTTGATTGCCCCTTGCACGGCGCGTCTTTGGGCACGTTTCGTACCGCACGCGGTGAGTGTCTGCGTGTGTGTGCATGGACGTTTTATTCGAAGGACGAAGTACGCGCTTCTATTTGACTTTAAGAAGATCGGTGCGCTTGACGATTATTTTCATGGTTGCAATGCGGCGAAAGGGCAGCGTCTGCTTAGCCATGTAAGTGACGATGAGCAAGCAATAGGAAACGACATCGTATGTCGTATGACATCATATGTGCCGCCAGAAAAATTGTCGGCACATACAGTGCGTGTTAGCTAAAGTTATTTTTGCAGTTGCCCACAAAATGTTTGCTACAAATCCGTGTTGGCTCTATTGGCGACAACGGACTTCCATCGACACTGCGCGGAAATATACAAAACATGTCGTCGCATAGCACGAACACGACATATGCCCACAACTTTAACTAGTACGTCCCCTACTATATAGAATGTAGGCAGGAGCGTAAATAGCTTGGTCATTTGTTAATAGTGATCAAGAGACGGAAGTTGAAAGTATTAGTAATCATTTCTGCTCCAGCAATGCCGGCGCGACGAAGACGCGGGTGTTTATTGTCCACTAAGTTGATCGGTCGCTGCAGAGGGGATGCAGGAATGGACTCCGGTCATGTTGAATGCATCGTGTACATATTTCATTTCTCGGCACGCGTGAACTCCGGCCACTTCTAGCGCATGCAACACAACTGGTTTCCGTTCTTGGGCAGCGCACAAACAAACGAAACACGAGAAAGAAGGAAGGACAAGCGCTGGTCTCACAACTGAAAGTTTTCATTTGAATAAAAGAATTATATGCCCAGTAATCATGAAATTCATGTGGATAACATGTAAAAACCGTCATACGCTCTCGAATGATCAATGGACGCGATCGCTTCGTTTGCCACTTGTTTGCTTACTTTGTTCGGCGCACCGCAATAATCCATGTCGTTAGTCTGCTTTTTTCGTACCATTTTGTCGTGAATCGGGAGATTTTCACTGGTGACATCAAGCCTTCTGTGTTCACATTGCTGTTGTGACAGTTAACAACAGTCATGCGAAGAGGCGCCGTCGCACATAGGAGACGTTTCGCGCTCAGCGCGAGCTATGCGCGGGCGCGACCTTGAAGGGAAGCGGTGGAAATATGTACACCCGTGGGAGGTGAAAGCGTTCCCCCAGGTGGACACACGAGCGCTGACGTCTAGGATGAAACTTGGCGTGCGGACGTGTAAACAAATAGTAATAATCTTCGTCGACTCACTCCAGCCAGTAGAGAACAGGACAGAGTTTCCAACGAAAAATTACGTGAGGGAATGCTGTCGCTACGGTGCCTACGGGAGCTGCACGTGTGACTTCTCCGCGCCTTGGTGCATTGCGCAGTGGCGAAACTAGCAACGAGGCAAAAACGTTTGAGCGATACATGGAGTGAAGAAAAGATAGGAGGGAGTGACAGGGGGCCACATTGGAACTCAGCCCCCTCTCACCCCTCAAGAAGGTGGAGAAAAAAACATGAAGCTATGTATGTGGGCCTCTTAATGGCACAGTGCACCTCCAACACGGGTCAGCTGGGCGTTGCACTATCTTTGGGATCAACCCACGTATGAGGAATGATTGACGCCTGCTTCACCGCCACACCTACATGACGGTCGACGCCAAGCGCAAGCAAAACATCACCACATAGGCAGGAAATGCATCATGATATACACGGACGCCACACGCTCTAACATGGGCTCATGCGCGTATGCAATATATACACCCGGACAGAGAGCACCGGTCACCCAAACATCTGGACCATTTTAGACTCATGCGCACAATGTTGTGCACCTACTGACGCGTGCCTAAGCCTCCTCAGATACTTTATTTCGGCATACGGCAAGCGCATTCACGTGGTTCCATGCAACCGCAATTACTACAGTGTGACGGAGTCGTGCTGTCGCGTCGCTTGTCGCTGTCACCTGAATATCCCGTGAGTGTGGTTGCCGCCAGTAAGTGTGCACAACGGTGGATGTTTCCTTTCCAAATGTACGCTCTGGCTGGCGACATTGCCGAGAAAGCAACACGTTTCGCGCAATGTGTTAGACTGTGCGATCAGTCACAGTGTGGACTACTTTGTGGGTATTTGGCATCGGAAATGTTAGACATGTCACTCATTGGAGTAGACTACATCTGGTACGTGAAGGAATAGGTAGACAGTAAACAGGAAAAGAAGGAATGTTCGCGGATGATACGCTTAAATGGCGGATACGCTTAACTTACTGAAGAAACGTCTTGTACGTGAATAGTTCTTCAACCCAAAAGCATTATATTAATCACACAGCTGAAGTGCTGCCACACGAGGCACAGACGTTTGCGATGTACTGTTTCATTCCCAACCCGCAAAATGCTTCATTCCCAACCAACTAAACAAACAAGTATCATTAATCCAACGAGACTGGACGTCGGCCGGCCGGCGACAGCACGAAGGACACACTTTATTAAACGGATTTGAAAACAAACTATTAAAGGGGTCCTGAATCAACCCTCAGGCTTGGTGAAATAACATAGTCCGTGGGTAGCATACGCTGCTGTCAACATCTCAGCCAAATTTTGCTGTCGTACGCTGTGCGTGGAGCTCGCAAGTGGATCGCGAATTAACCTTTCTCTCGAACGCTCTTGTTCAAAAGCAGGCCCATTCCTCACTCTGCTTTAGACGCACTATTTCGTCATCAGACGCACTATTTCGTCATTCCCTTAGACGGCTACTATTGGCCGATAGCTGACATCAAGCTGCGGTCGGCTATAGGGCGTGGATAGTGTGGCCGCCGCGGGATGCAGCCACGAGTCCACTGGCTAAGCGCACTGCGGCTCGCTGAGGACAACCGCGTTTGGCGTATGTTTAGCGCGTCGCAGGCATCAAAGGCGGAATTCATGGCGTGTACGTTAACGTCTAAAATGAAATTTGAACTGTGCACCACGGTGACATTTAGAAGGCATTCAGTTGTGGGTACGCCACACTGCGCCATAGCCTTCGCAGTGCAAAGCATTGAAGAAAGAAGGGGAGCACAGCGGAGGCCGTGTTTGATTGCCAATAACTACGCTTCTGCTGGACGCACTGAAGTACTTTTTGCGGCAAAGTATTTCTGAAATAGCCCATTTTCACTTAAAATGAATTTCTCCACTTCGATGAAAAGTGGTTCATTGCCCTTTTAAGGTACGTTAGACTTACGGACAATAATTCTGTCAGAGTAAATGGGGAAGCCTTTGTTTTGTTTTCTACACAGTTCTACACAGAGTGCACGTTTGTTTCGGCCGCGGCCGACGTGAAATTAACTCGCGGGTTTCGACGGAACGCACGGTGCCGCGGGTTGAATTCCACGCAATGGCTGCCGTCTTTCAACAGGAGCGGAATGCAAAAACGCCGTAGATGCATGCTCAAAACTTAGTCAAGGCTGAGGTTAATCCACAGCCTTCTGCGACTTTACGATGCCCGTCATCGCCAGGGTGTAGCTTTCAGAGGCCTAAAGCCCCGTCATTTTAAATAGTTTTCTTTCCGTGCAGCGAAGCACTTTCTCCCCGCACCATAAAAGGCACCTAAAACGAAGACGTACAAAGAGGGAACGTAAGACGCATGCAGCGGAAGCAATATGACGCAATAGCGACCAGGCGGAAAATAACATAAATTTGTTGTCGAGTATCCAAAATGCAGGTCACTGCCGTGCCTGTGCCGTTTCCTGACAGAAAAGTTGCTATGTGGTCCGCATGGTGATTTCATCGATTGCGCAGCATCTAGTTGTCTTAACAACTTCGTAAGGACTTCTATTCGGTGTTGTTAATACTAGATGCATTTACAGACAAATGTAGACGATTAGGTACAGATGTTACGACCTAAATGTTAAGATCTAGATGCAGTCAAAAGTGTCCCGCTTAAGGCTGCTCAGCACGTCTGTCAAGCGTCTGCGTTGATAGCTGGAGAACTGCTGCTCGTTTAATGGTGCATTGTGAATGGTGTGCAGGCAAGGTGATGAGTATGTTGACTAATTTGGTCATCTGTGGGAAATTATAAAATTCTTCGTTAATTTCTTGTGGAAGCATTTCGTAGGGTTGAAAGAACCAGGCAAGATCTCTACTGGGCGGACACAGTTGAAATGTTGGAAGAACATGTGCAGATTAGGACTGTAGCTTTACGCTCCTTGAAAAGCTTGCTCATGTACTGTATCGATACAAAATTATCAATGTCGCGTTAATGGAAGCGCCTAGCAGAGGGTTTGGCAAATCGAAAAAAGAAAAAATCGGTGCCCTTCTATTCTGTGAACAAGGACGACCAGCGAAGCTGTGTATGTGGGCCCCTTAATGGCAAACTGGACCTTCGCCGCGGGTCGGCCCTGCATTTCACTATCTTCGGGATCGGCCCACTTATGGGGAGTGCTTAAAGCCTGCATCACCTCCACCGCTGGTCGGCCCGGCATTTCACTATCTTTGGGATCGGCCCACGTATGGGGAGCGTCTAACGCCTACCTCACCCCTGCCGCGGGTCGGCCCGGCATTGTACAACCACCGGGATCAGCCCACGTATGAGGAGTTTTGTGTCTACACACGGACAAGATCCCGGGGACACGAGCCCTTAATAGCTTCGCTGTAAAATTGATTACGTCTTTGTGTTACCTACTTACTTAACTAATTAATTCATTAATGACGACGACGAACGTGGGAGCAGTGACACGAGGGCGTTCGCGCGGTAGCACCAAGGGGCGCCAACGAGCCAGCTGTGGAAGCACACGACGGCGCTGCAGCCAATCAGAATGATGATAGTTTTGTGTCTACACACGGACACGGCCCTGGGGGAACTAGCCCTTAACAGCTTCGCCATGAAAAAAAAGAAAGAAAGTTGACAGCGAAATACGGGGCATTAAAAAATTTCGTAGGAATAGAGTGTGCACATTCGAGATCATGTTTGTACAGCTTAAAAGCCTTGGCGTAAGTGTGGAACCACAAGAAACAATGTGCCTCGGAAGCGGCGAGAACGCATTCTTAGCTATGGAAATTACGGTTCGGTAAGAACCAGCGCGATGACCACCAAATTGACCGCTCACCAAATTGATCGCTCAACGCGCATGTCTTCCTGCATATGCCACGCATGCACTGTTCGCGAGGATTTGGCACCTATAATACGCACATGCAAGCGGTTTGTTACCGCAATAAAGAACTGAAATAGTTCAATAAACATCCATCGAGTAACACGCCGTGAACGCGCGGATCGTTCTTGACTGTGGGGAAAACACCGTGCTTGATTTGTGTGCGGCAAAGGCGTGTATGACTTTTATTATTCGAGGCACACGGATTAACGGAGTACTGAAATGTATTTTCGAAGTTGTAGACACTCTGCTACAGGTGTCTCGTATGAGGAATGATGACACTTACTAAATGGGAACTTAGGGAAGCACTTATAAGATACATTTATGTCATACTAAATTTGTTCTAAAAATGCCAGGCTTTGCGTCATAGACGACATCGCGACGTCACGAGAGAGTTAAATTTGCTGACGTCCTGTAACAATAAGGCTATGCATGATAGCGTTTTCATAGAGAGATACAAGTGTGCTGCACGCATTTATTGTGGCTGCGCTTGCGTGTGACAGCCATAAGAAGCGCAGGCACGGTGCGAGCTAACTTACATGGTGACGTCATAATTAATCAACCCTCCTGGGTATTGGAAACTTAACTGGTTAAAGAAATCAATGTAACAAGCATGTGACGCCCCCTGGGGCATAATCTTCGTTTGCCTGCCATGCTCGGTAGGCAACATTGGGCGCCGCACCCAGTAAACACCGACGAGCACAGCTGCTCCGCGGGCAGTCATCGTTCGTCACCACCACGCTGCGGAGCATCTGTCTAACGGAGGGTACCTCGAGCCCTCCCTTGTTCACGAACCCGGACGGATCGTGAAAATCAAGCATTGCAGTAAATTATTTAGGACGGTCATATGCTTGTAACTTTTCTTCTATTGTTATAGAGGGCCCGGGCTTTCGATTGCAGTAAAAGAATATGAAAAGTTGGAAAGATGCCGTCAGTACTGATTTTCAATACTACATGACGGAACTAACTTCACCTTTGTTACTGAAGCAGAAGTTATACTGTTACTGAAACACAAGGACCTTTGTTTAAGTGTGTCGTTTCTTTTTTTGCTTTTCTTGTTTCTTCTTCCATTAATAATTGTTCTCGCGCCGAACTTTTTAATATCGTTTCCAGAAATTCTTTATTGAATTCGCCCTAATAATACGGAGTATCATGCTAGGCATTTCGCCAGGCTATAGCGTCTCCAGCTATCCTTAAAAGCCCTCTCCTGTCCCGCTCGCAGAGCGGCTACGCCATGTACGTGGTGCCCAACCTGGGGCGCATCTCGTACACCTGGCACAAGTCTTCGTCGAACGCTGAGATACCAGCGGCGAGCAGCTCTCACGAGCGGCGGCTCCCCTCCTCATCCAGCTTCGAGGCGATGCAGATCGCAGAGCTCCGATGCGGCTTGGTTCCGCCCCACATGAGGCACTTCGAGGAGACTGCCCGTTACGATCAGTGCCGCTTGGTCCTTCCCACAGCACCCGACGTGGTCGCCGACGAAGGCCACGATCTCGAGTGCCCAGCTGAGTACCAGCCGGAGCAGTGTAAGCGGTTACTTGTCTCCAGCGCTATGCAGTCTTTCTAGCGCAGAGTGTTTCAACATAACAGCTTCAGTCACGTTGTCTACATTTGAGTACGCGCTTTTTGTGTGTGTGCCAATTCTGTCCCCGCGGCGAAGAGAAAAAAAAGAATACAAGAGAAACACTTACGCCGAGCTGCGTTTGAATTGAACCATCTGCCTATATCAACGTGATTCTAGTTTACTTCGAGCAGGACGGTATTGCTACACACGACCATTTTTGACGCACGACCACTTCAGTAAAGGCGCTACAATTTTTGACATTCGACGCCCCCCGTTCCGTCAGCAAAAGTGAACATTTTTAGTTAAGTGCTTTCTTTATCTCTTCTCCGGGATTGGGCGTTGGTTTTGGCTTCCTCACCAGATATATGCGAAACTTATATGTGCCCCTTTGTGGTCATTTCCTTGCCGTCATTCCAGCTTCGTCATCGCATTGTCGTAGTATCGCTATCGTCAACCCATTGTTGCCTTGCCGTAATCGTCCTATAATGTCGTCGTCATGTCGTTATTTGGTCATCATTCTGTCGTAGTCATTCCAGTGTCATCATGCCGTGTTGCCTTGCCGTAGTCGTCCTATAATGTCGTCGTCATGTCGTTATATGGTCATCATTCTGTCGTAGTCATTCCAGTGTCATCATGCCGTCGTCGCCGTTGTATCGTCGTCATGCCGTCACGGTCGTGCCATAGGGGTAAACCTGTCTGTCATTCCAGGGTGGCTATCCAGTTGCCCTGACGTCGCCGTCGTCACGAGGTCGTCGTCATCTAACGGCGTCATAACGTCGTCTCACCGTCGTTGCTGTAGTGTCGTCATTCCTTATTCCCGTCGTCGTCCACATTCCTTCGTCATTAGGCGCGGGACTTACGGCAAAGCGTTCGTGCCAGCCAATAGTGATGTAGGAAATATTATTAGCGAAGGCCATCAGCCAATGAAAAATAGCAATTACGAGCGAAAAGTTTGCAAATTCGGCCCCACAAGTTTATATTGAGCGATGCGTTTTGTGAGCTCTATATCTCCAAACGGAAAAGAAGAAGTATTTTAATGACTGGAAAATGTAAAGAGGTCGGCCGGATCATGGAGCATCTGGCCTGCTACTCTACGTAACGGAAGGCGAAGAGGGGAAGAAAAAGGTAACAAGAACAGCGTTTTTGCAAACACAAATAAAAGCTTCGTCTAAATGAATTCCTAGAGCGCCTGAGGTATGCATAATGTTTTCCTCGTAATCAAACCTCTTTAAGAGAACAGTTCTCTTACGAGGGCCTGTTTTCATCGCAGTGGCCCAAGTCAGCCCAATCGAGGATTCGGCGGAAGGGCTGACCCGAGGTGTCCTGTTCAGTTCGTCGAGACCACTTTCCTTGCCCTCTGTCGGCTTCTATCGCACCGGAGGCTCAGACCAACAAACCGTGATGGCCCCGTCGGGGCAACTCGCTGCGAAAGCACCAATGGTGTCCCGGCTCAGGGGATGGCTAGAAGGCGTCTCTCAGGGCTCCACTAGCTCCAGAGCCACGCTGCCTGGCCAGGACTCACATGGCCTGTTGTCAGTGCCACAGGAACGACCGATTGTTCTCGACCCAAAGCGAGTCAGCTTCGGTGTCGCCATTGCAGAAGCCGCCACTCCATCAGGCTTGGACGGCACAAAAGAAGCAGAAAATGAGGCTGACGGCCGTCGCTTGCTAGCGCAAGAAGTCTGTGGCTGGGATCCGACGACCGACGACGCCAACAACCTTCAACAGGACGATCCAGGAAGAGTAGCAGCGTCGACAAGCGCTGCCGTAAGCTCTAAGGAAAGTAGCAATTCGGTGCCTGAACAGAGGACCCAGCCGATAATGGGTCGACGAGAGACACCGCCTTTCATCAACCCTCAGGTTCCGACGATATGGTGCGCCCGGCGTTCCGGCGCTTTCCTTTTTACGCCGAGCAAAGTGGTAACTCGAGACAGCGCCCAACAGACGGACTCATAAGTGCGCCGTTATATTTGCGCGTGAGCAACGGGCATAATCTGCCCAGATTACACTTGCATAAAGTCGGTAAACTGACGATGTCAAAATGTGGAAATGGACAATGGTTACCGCGAAGCTCAAACCGCATCGCATGTATGTCTCAGTTTTCTGAATTTTTATGGGGGCGAAAAAATAGCAGCCACATTGCTTTCTGCTTGGGGATTTGGATAAGTTTGCGTACTACATTTTTTGCAGGTAACTTGACGTACTTTGGACAAACAAAGAAATGTGGCGAAGTTTACTATAGATGAATTTAAATGCTTCGCGCCCTACTTTGGGAGGTCGTTCTACATATAAATGAAGCGGTCATGTCTTCGCAAAGTCTCTTCGTGGTCATGTCTGTAACTCTTGCGCTTCACCTCTGTGACACACGTGGGTATTATTGGGGATGATGATGCTTTTAGAAATACATTGCAGCATACTTCGTGACAGGGTGTTTGTTCGAATCCCGGCGCTGCTCTGAGAGTTATGCGGAGTGAATGTTTCACCAGCGAAGGCAGTATATAGTTCAAGTGTTTTTTAATGCGCTTTGCTTAGCGATATGTTGCATATCTTTTGCAACCATGCAGCTGCGCACAGATATTCAAAGGCCGAGATTCGGTATATTGTGTTACAGGTAACGCCTTAACGGACCTGCGCGATGGAAACACGGTATAGAAGAAGCCGGGCGAATGGGGGATGGTTTGCTTCGTAGGCCACTTGTGGTGTTTAAATGTGCGCCTGATATGCTTATCAGCGTCTTTTTTTTCGATTCCGCGCCTGTCAGAACGCAGTTTTTGTTTCCTGCGAATGCATTTCGCGAACTCCTCAGAAGCAGAACGCCATAACCACTCAGTCGCGTCGGTGGTTAAAAGTGTGGATTGAACACCTTTGTTGGTAGAAGTAGCTTAATGTTTTACTGGCTGCACGTCGCATTGAGTGCGGGTGCATAACCAACTTTCGATAGTTGTTCGGCGTTCGCAACTATGTCGCACTGCTCTACTGACTCTTTCAAAGCCGTAGAATATGCTTTCTAATGTGCCTTTCTATACGTAGAGCATGTGACCGCAATATCTGCTGGCGCGTTGCTCGCGGCGCCGTGGCGTTGGGCCCGTTGGGCCTGCAAATGATCGTATGGCATAGCCGCCCTCTCGAAAGCTTGTCGGTCAGTGGGAGCAAGTGGCTCCCTCTAGTGTGTCGTGTAACGCTGGATGAACATTTTTTACCTGTAGCACAGGAGTGCGAACGTCAACGAGCAGGATTAACTTGCGAGAGACGAAGGGGGAAGACGTTGACAAGCAGTACTGTCCCTCCCACGTTGGGGCACTCAGGCCATGCGCGGCCACCACATCGTGGGCCCTCTGGACAGCCCATAGTTGCGCCACGGTATCAGGGCTCATGATAGCGGAGAGCTACTTGTCCTCATTGATTTGTTCTGTACCTCGTAATGAGGGGCAACGCCAGAGCATCTGGTCTAGGCTAGCGAAGTCATTGCAGTGCCTGCAAGAACTAGTGGCATAAGTGTCGGGATAAAGCTTGTGGAGTAAAGCCGGGCTGGGATACGAGCCTGTTTGCAATAATCTGAGGGTCACAGCCTGCGCTCTATGTAACTTGTTGCCAGAAAGGGAAAGTCTCTCCTGCCGAGATAAATGTGCTGCGTAATTTCATTGTATGTGGTCGGTTGATCGCTGTTATCTACCGCTGCGGGCTTGCGGTGGAGTTATCCATGGTCGCGGAAAGCGAGACCTCGTGCCTTGGAGTGGGCCAGCTCGTTCAGGTTTGGGGGGCCTCCCATGATGGATCCCATGTGTGCAGGGAACCACGTGAGAGTGTGGGAGGCGATGCTTTTGCCGTCGAGGATGCGACAGGCTTCCCTACACATGGCGCCAACGCTGAAGGCGCGGATGGCTGCCCTGGAGTCGCTGAAGATATTGGCATGTTTGTCGTCCAGGAGGGCCAAGGCAATGGCCACTTGCTCGGCCGCACGCGACGACGTGCTTCCTACCGAAGCGGCGTTAGCGGTCGAACCCCTGTGGTTGATCGACACTACCGTGAAATTGTTGCTGTTGCTATACTGGGCCGCGTCAACGAAGCAGCAGCCGCCAGGGAGTTCTGTCACGCGGCGTAGGAGCCCCACCGCCCTGGCCTTCCTTGTTTCTACGTTGCGCTGGAGATGCATATTGCGCGGGGCGGGGCATATGATGATGTTGTCTTTCTTCTCTTTCGGAAGGCCCTGATAGGCGCCTTCGACAGTGGCCGAGGGGACGCCCATCTCTGTTAGCAGTCGTCTGTCCGCCCTGGTGCCGGAGGGGTCTGACAATCTGTGCCCTTTCTTGTGCTTCAGCAATTTCTTCCAGTGTATTATGAATACCCAACTGCAGGAATCAGTCGGTGCGTGTGTAGTTTGGTAGTACGGGCGGGCTCTTGATCCCCGTCCTTATCATGGCATTTGGCTTGTCTCGCCCGGCCCTCTTCCAGACGTGCATTGCCGCGACGTACGTGAAATGGCATAAGAAAGCGTTGACTAGCCTTATCAGATTCTTTTCGCTCAGAAATTTCCTTCTGTTAGCTACCCGCTAGATTGCACCGATGACGCTATCCGTCTTCTTTGCTAGTTTGGGAATGGTGATGCTATTTGTTCCCGCCCCTTCGAGTGTCATTCCCAAGATTCAAATGGACGCGACATTGGGAATCGGATCTCCGCACTTGGTGTAGAGATAAATGTCGAGTTCAGGGGGGGGGGTTCCAGTTCTGTGGCTTGCGGCCGTTTCTAGTTGGGCTGTAGAGAAGGAGCTCCAATTTTTTGGGGAGCACCGGAGCCACGTGTCTGTTAGAAAGCCCTCTGTAGCGTTGACAGCTTCCTGGAGAGCGGCTTCGACTTGTCCGTCACTGACACCCGCGCACCAGACAGTGATATAGTCCGCGCAGATCGTGTGACCAATGCCCTGGACCTTGCCTAGGTCGACCATTGCGATGTTGAAGAGGAGTGGTGAGATGACTGATTCCTGGGGGGGGGGGTGCCCCTTCTGCTCATCTCCATTCTCTCTGATTCCAAGTCTCCACCCTTAAGGATGGGATATCATTTGCTCAAGAAAACCGACGAAGGTACGGAAGAACGAGCCTAGGTAGAGTTTGGAGATGGCGCCGAGAACGAACTCGGGACGGATTTTATCAAAGGCCTTCTCCAGGTCCAAATCAAGGATGGCTCTCGTATCCCGAGTGCAGCGTTCCAGGATTTGAATCTTGACAAGCTTCATGGCGTCCTGGGTGAAGAGGCCTGGCCTGAAACCTATTATGTTGTGAGGGAACAGGTCGTTGGTCTCGATACACTCGGCAATTATGTTATTGATGGCGTGCTCGGCTACCTTCCCTACACATGACGTCAGTGAGATGGGGCGGAGGTTGTCCAAGCTCGGCGGTTTACCGGGCTTTGGGATGAGTATGACCTTCGCCAACTTCCATCTTCCGGTACAATTCCCTCCTCCCAAATCCGATTTATCTTCTCTGTGAAAAACTCGATCGATGCGTCCTCTAGGTTTCTTGGAGCCTTGTTGTTAATGTGATCTGGGTCGTCCGTCAGATGAAAACAAAATATAGCGGCCACTTATACCCTTGTCACACGGGGAGACTTAACCATGATTAAGCTAACTACGATTACAGCTGACTGTATAGTTACTGCTAGCTACGTGGCAGACGTAACCGTGGTTAGGCGACTAACCACGGTTATCACAAACGGAGCTTTGCAAACTCCGTTTCTTTTCGCAAATCGAGAACCAGACACGATGGCGGACATTATTATCCAGGGGCACAAAAAGGACTCTTGGAAATTTCGACACAAATAAGAACAATACAACCGATTGACGCATAGATTACCTTGGCTGTTCTGTTGACATTACCAAGCCAGGGTTGAAAAGCTGATTTCCAATTCTGCCTAGTGGTGAAGAATAGTCGGTTTACAAACAATTACACGTTATTATTGATGCGAAAGATTCAAATGGCTGATTGAGCGACAAAGCCGGTCCGTAGCACGTGAATAATTTTAACGAAAACGGCACATAAATTCATTTTTATTGGCTGCGACGCCACGTCAAGAGCGCGCCTCGACGGAGCAGGGTGGGCGAAAGGGCACAGCTGCTGCCGCATTACCGCGCCAGGCGCTGTGTGAGGGGAGAGGGCATCACCGCGGTGACATGTCACCCGCGCTTTCACTCTCGGAGCCTATTGGTATCCGCGTGTTTCTTGGCCGCGCATGCTCTCGCCTGCGTTATAACTGCATATAGTAACACAGTAAACGACAAGAGCCGCTTCGCGGCCGAGGTGTGGAGATTCGCAGATTCCGGCAGGTGGCCCTACGTGTTTCCCGATGAGGTGGCGGCGGCCGTGGCTACGCCTGCGGCCATGACTAGCAGCGCAGCCCAGTAAGTCCCCGTCACCCGGTCTCCGGGCTTACGATGTCGTTACTCTATGAAATGCGCCTGAGGATCGTTCTTAGGTTTGTTGTTAGGGTCTGCCAGCGTGTGATACTACTGCTTCGTCGCCATTTCATGGTAAGACCGCAGGAAGTTCTTTTGCATGTTAAAGACTTGCTTATTCTCTTCGTAGTTCATTGTGTCACTGCTAGCTGCATGGACGAGTTGCGGAAGGGGCATAATGGCCTTGAAGCAGTAAACAGGTGCTGACCATGTATAACGTATAATTTCATTTTGCGTTCTTTTCTTTAATCATGCGCAGCAGTGAGTGATGATGCCAGCGATAACAGTGACGCGGCAGAAAAATATGTATTACACGAAGGAACGTAGCACCTACATACAATAGCTTTGGAGACTACAGTATTGGTTACCTTCTGCCTCTGTCAGTCTACGTATTGCAGGAACCTCCACTATTCCTTCCTCAAAGTACACGCTACAGCCTAAGGACATCATGTGTATTCAAGGGCAAATTACCAAGTATGAGAAGATGACTGCAAGGCTTCGAGGACAGCAGATGAAGACCCCCAGCACACTCGAAGTGCTTAAGTGGCTGAGATGTCTATGTCTTGCGGCTGTTTAATGAGGGACCATATAGGAGGCTGTGTGAGCGACTTGCTGGATTGCACATTAGGGACGATGATGTTCATGCGTGCCCAATTGTCTATGCAACCACTTTAGTCTGGTACGCAACCACTCACGTAAATAAATCTGGCATATCCAGGAATTTTAATCCCTGCTACGTTAATAGATGTTTTTTTCTTGAAGTGTTGTGGACTCACTGCGGTGCCTGAGTGGCCGTGCCGTTGGGCTGCTGAGCCCGAGGTCACGCGTTCGATCCTGGGCCCTGCTGCCGCATTCGGATGGGGGCTGAGTGCAAGAACATCGTTTACCGAGTATTGGGGGAGGTTAAAGAACCCCAGTTGCTCAATTTTTAGGGGTCCCCCGCAAAGGCATGTTTCTTACTGAGATCGCGGTTTGGACAAGTGAATACCCATACTTTGATTTACTTTTAATTAAGTGGGCGGGGGGGGGGGGTCTCAGATAACAAGCGTAAAGTACTTTAACGCGCAAACGTAACTGGTCAGTGTATCAGAACGGGCTCTCGCGCGTGTGCGCTGATAGCGTTTGCGTCTTCTTTCGCTGACTCTCCCTTTCCCTCGCTGCCCATGCAGATACATTAGCGATATGAATAAACGGCCAGCCGGTCATTCCTTGCTCAACAACGTGTTTTCTCGGTCTGTTGCTTCCAGCACAATACACGGCTTCAGAAGTGTGCCTCGGCAGCAGAATGGACCCTATCAAGCCTTCGATGCCGCTGCAGCTTTCCAGAAATTTGAAAATAAACTGGCTGCTGTTTAAGAAGCAGTTGGAACTCTTCGTCGCAGCGACGTCGTCAGACAAGCCAAGGATACAAGCAGTGAAAGTGTCAATACTCCTCAGCACCGCAGGTGACGATTCCCTGGAGGTGTACAACAACTTCGTGTTTGCAGAACGTGAGTACAAAGAACATTGCTAAACTTTGGTCAGGAAGTTTGAAGGGTGTGCTGCCCAGCAAGGGAACGAAGTTTATGAAAGGCACGGGTTCCGCCTTCTAGTACAGGACGAGGCAAAACTCTGAAAGATTTTTGTGGGATATCAAGAAGCAAGCGAAACTTTGCAACTTTGGAGAGCTTAAAAAATCTATGATAAAGGACCAAGTGGTCTGTGATAATAACGATAAAAAGCTTAGACCAAAGTTGCTTGACGAGAAGGACCTTAGCCTGCACAAACATGACCCAATGTGCAAAGCATCTGGAGTTGCTGCACAGCAAAATGCGGCGTGGTCTAAGGAAAGTCTACAAGTAGAGTGCACGAGAGGAACTGAACGAGAGCGCAAAAAGCAGTCTTAATGCCGCCAATGCGGAAAATTTCATGTGCCAGAAGAATGCCAGGGTCGCGGCAAGTTTTGCTACTTATGCCAGAAAAATAATAACTTCGCGGCGCGTGTTTCGAAAATTCACAGGAAGGGATGTATCTGGCTGACTTCGTTGCATAGTTTTTTATTACTTTTTTTTGACGTATCGTCTTCTACCGTTCGTCTACACAAGAACAGGCTGCTCTCCCGCTTTTCGCATTGTTGCCCGTTTTACATGACGGTGTAGGAGGGTGCGTTGTCACTGTGCCACTATAGCAAGACAATAATTTGCTATCTGTAGAGGTAATTACCGTTCAAAGCAAATGTTACTACAGGTACAGTAAGCATACAACAGACAAACATATTCAAACTTCGGATGCTTTTCTTTCTTGTCATTTGCCATTTCTTTATTTATTTATTTATTTATTTATTTATTTATTTATTTATTTATTTATTTATTTATTTATTTATTTATTACATACTTCCAGCCTGGATGTCATGTTTTAGGGAGGAGTGGGGTACGTAACGGTACAGTATATAGGAATACAATGTACATTTGGTCGAAGAAGTACGGCATTAGAAGTAACTACATAAGACATACCAAGCGAAGTACAAACAATGTGCCACAACGACTTGAAGCATCGTTAGCTATTGCGGAATGCACTCAAGAAAGAAGACACCATCGAACATTGAACCACACTGGCAGGTAGGTTATTTCATGTGCGATTTGTGCTCGGGAAAAATGAGGCTTTGAACACATTTGTTCTGTACAAGAACTCGCTCAACTTCTTTGAATGGAAAGAACGGTTTTGTCGCTGGGTAACTGAATGAAAATATGCATTTTTGTTTATTCCAAGTTGGTTATGGTAAATTAATTAGAACATTTTGGTCTTTCATGCTGTCATCTTACCTGTAGGGTCTCTAATTTGGCCGTTTGCAAAAGGGCTGATGGGAATTTTTCCCAACTATAACAATTATATATGAACCTGATCCATTTGCGTTGGACATTCTCAAGTTTGGTAATATTGAAGTTTGTGTGTGGATCCCGAACAACTGCTGCATATTCTAGAATTGATGTGATGAAAATTTTGTACACGAGCAGTCTAATTTCTGTAGAGGATTTACTAAGGGTTCCGCTCAAATATCCAAGTGGTTTCACTGGTTTATCTACAGTGTACGTTATGCGGTCATTTCATTTCAGATCTGATGTAATTATGACTCCTAAGTATTTGTATTTTGTAACCTCAGATAAGGTGTTGTTATCGATGGTGTAGCAGAACTTCAAAAAATTAACTTTGCGTGTCATAGTCATATCTACTGCTTTTTTATACTGAATGCACATTTGCGAAGTTGAGCACCGGGTCTGAATTTTACGTAGAGACATATTTAATAAATCCTGATCGTCGTGGCACAATATATCATGGCAAAGTATACAATCATCGGCAAACATACGTATTTTATTTGATATATTGGCACCAATGTCATTTATAAAAACCCAGAAAGGTAATGGTCCTAGGATGGAGCCCTGAGGAACACCGGACTCTACAGGGGCAGGGTCCGAACTGATTCCATCAATATATACTGTTTGATGCCTGAATGATAAGTATGCCGCTAGCCATGCGAGCAATGTATCGTTTTTCAGAATAGGTTTACGTTCCAAAAGCAGTTATTGGTGGCACACTCTATCAAAAGCTTTCTCGAAATCCAGAAATATCATGTCTATTTGATTACCCCTATCTAATGCTGCTGCGAGGTCATGGACAATTTTTATTGATTGCCTTACCGTGGAATGTTTGCGACGGACACCATGCTGTCGGCTATCAATAATGCAGTTTTCCTCAGCAAAAGTGGAAATATGTGCGAACATAATGTGCTCGAGTATATTCGCACATGTACATAATAAGGAAATAGGCCTGTAGGAAGAGACAAGAGACCGGTCATCGGTTTTCGGTATCGGTGCGATTTTAGCATGTTTCCAATCGTTCGGAAGTTCAGCACGGGAAAATGATTTGTCAAATGTCAAGCATAAGTACTTTACGCACCATTCAGCGTAACAGAAGAGAAAAGAAGCAGGAATGCCGTGAATTCCCGGCGACTTTCTGATATCTAGATTTTGCAGAAGTGTCAGTACACCCTCTTCACTAATAGATAGATTATTTATTGCAGAAATTTCGTCAAAAGAATTGAATTGTTTAATTACATCATCATCCCTGGTGAACGCGGAACAGAAGTAAAGGTTTAAGGCATCCGCTACGTCCTTTCGATCCGTTACGGCAGTGCGATTTATCATAAGGTTCGAAACTGATTGCTTCTTTGGCGACAAGTGACGCCAAACTTCTGCCGGCGACGCAACAAGAAACACTTTTAAACGTACACTTTCATAATGGTCTTTACTTTTTTTGATAGCATTTTTGAGAAGGCAGTTCAGATAACTGGTGTGCGCCCTCAGGGGAAGGGCGTTGTAGATACCGTTTCCTTGCTTTTTTGGCTTTACGGCCTGCAGTGGCTATTTGTTTAGCCATCTAGGCTTGCAAGTACGTTTTACAACCTTTTTGGGCGGAATGAAGCATTTTGTGCAGTGCATGACTAAATATTTGAAGAGCAACCATAACGTATCAACGGATATGCCATTGCACTCATATTGGGGAAACAAAGGAAGGGAATGACTCGTCCAATGCATCGAGTACGTCCACATCATTGGCGCGAGAAAAATCGAGTGCTAAGGTCTCCGTCTGTTTCAGTTTTGAAACTTTCGTCAATTCCACCATAAAGGACACTATTTTGTGGTCTGAAGTCCTTTCAAAAATGTGCACGCTCGCATTCATACTTCATAACTTTGTCATTAACGAGGAATAAATCTAAAGTTAACGCACTTCCACCGTGAACACGAGTAGGCAGTTTCACTAATTGCGTTAAATTGTGTAGCAGAACTATGTCAACAAAGGGCTCCGCAGTAGGAAAGCGCGCATTTGGGAACTCATTAGCCCAGTTGAAATCTGGAATGATAAAATCACCTGCCAACAAAATGCTGCAAGATTGGTTCCTATATTCGCATAGAAATTCATTCAAGCTTTCAAAAAATGCAGGGCTGCACTTTGGAGGGCCATAGAATCCCGCAATTAGAAGATGAAAATCTTCAAGAACAACCCTTACAACAACGCTTTCCATTCCAACAGGGTCAGGTCGTCTGGACACATTCAAGCACTCCTTAAAAAGTATGGCTTCGCCATCACCTCGGGAATCTCTGTCGTTACGGTAAATTCCATAACCTGCTGGAGTGATTTTGACATCGTTGATATCTAGATGTAACCAAGCTTCAGTAATAACCATGATCTGTGGGCTATGGACCATAACAATACTTTCCAGATCTGCTGGCTTGCTAACTATACTACGTGCGCTCACGTTGAGACAACAAAATGTACTTCTAACAGCGGAGTCGGGTCATGTTGTCTTGTTGACTGAAACATTTCTTTGTCAATGCGAACTTTGTCGTATATCAACTTGACCTTCCCTCCCTGCCTTCTAATGTCAGCCGTATTGTCCCACAAGTATTTTCTTCCTTGCCTCGTGGCTGCCGAGAAGTACGTTTTTTTTAAACTTGAAACAGTTTTGAAGAACGCGAGACGCTATTTCCCAAAACAAACTGCGAAAGAGCTCTTGGCGCAATTTCGAGCGAAAATAGCAGCGATCGCTGTGACAGTACGACCGCGCGACGAACAGGTTGGTCACAGCCAAAAATCTGGAAATAGGCACTGCGACTGCGATTTTTGTCGCAAGCGACGGAAATCGCACTTCCGATGCAGCGAAAATCGCGTCACGTGAAACAGGCTTCATACGTATTCCTTAGGAGCAGGCAGCTTTCGATCAGCAACGCCGCGAGCAGAACCCGGAATGAGCTCGTCTACGCCCTGCCAATGATGCAGCGCGGGGCACAAGAACAGGCTCGTGGAGCCGAGCCCAAGCAGCAACTACGTACCGACGATCTGGCAGCCTACCAAGCCATCGTTTAATTAACCTTCGGTATTAACCCAGTGATAAACACCGGGGCTGCACGTTTCTGCTTCGCTGTTTAACCATCTCTACGGAATGCTTGGGCAGTGATTCTTTTTTATTACGCAACGTGTGGGCCCCTGTGCCTATTTAATCGTAACTATTTCGAATACACGCAGTGGCTGATAGGTGTGGCGTGTCGTCATACGACCCTTCGAAAAAAATCAAGCTTATCATATAACGAAGAAGGAACAACACGCTGCAGCTTATGCATCAATGGTTCAGAAATTGTGAAATCCCATTCTCACGTTAGACTATTTCATTCGTGATCGGATTTTTCATCAGTTTTGTAACTGGACATGTTATCGTGCACTTGTTCTATATTTTACTTGGCATTATTATTGTTTTCGGTGGTATTTGCCGCCAAAATATTCCTCATTATAAGCTGATACAGCTTTTCTACTTGGTATTCCAGATTTCGTTTATGCACGGTTCCTGTATCTGTTTCGTCACTACTTATTGTGCTATGTAAGTGGTACTTGCTGTTACTGTAGTATTATATTACTTTGTTTTATTCTACATCTCATTCGGGATTTTTGTTCTAGACGACTGATTCTTTTTTCTATTTCATTTTCTTAGGTCTACATCTCGCATTGCTCCTTTTGTGCACCTGAATTTTCTGTACTGCGTTTCTTCCAATGTATCGCCCACTCCTGCCTAAAATCTGGCATTTAAATTGGCAGTATTTTCTTAATAAATAAATAAATAAATAAATAAATAAATAAATAAATAAATAAATAAATCAATCAATCAATCCGAGCAGTCTATGCTGTTCCTAGTATGTAGACGAATGTAGCAGAAAAAATAGTGTTCAGTTTTGCCAGAATGCAACGAAACTTTGAGGTGGATCAGCGAAAAACGTTATTAACGAAAAAACGTGACTTTCTAAAATTGGACCAGGCAGTTTTTAACAATGAGTTAAAACACAGGGTATGCCAACGAAATTATTCAGCTGGATAAACAGATTTTTTTTACATATTGTAGATTAAGTACACTATCAAATTATTCATATGAGAAAGAACATAGTAGGTACTTGAGAAATTTATCTGCAGATTACAAGTGACGCAAGCAATAAAAAAGAAGAAAATTGCTTTTTTTTAGAAATAGTCTTATTCAGAAAAAAATTTATATAAGCAATGCTTGGGATGAGAGCTGGTATATGGTAAAATATCCTCTATAGAGTATAGTAAGCCTGTAAAGGAAATCCTCAACCGTTTCCCTATGAATCGCGACATTGCGAAAGCATTCTGAGGCCAAGAGAGATTTTGAACTTATTTTATTATTTGTTTGCTACTGGCACAGGTCGATGATCAAAAAAATAATGGGCACTTTGAGGGAATATAGCAAATAGTATAAACAAGTACACGATTGGAAAGCAATGACGAGACAAAAGAACGGAATGATACAAGGAGGGTTAAATAAGTATTCTTCATTGTTCGGAGATGCAGAAAATATATACGGTGTACTTACAGACAGTGTACAGACAG
The DNA here is from genome assembly GCF_023375885.2 of Dermacentor andersoni. NCBI lineage: Eukaryota > Metazoa > Arthropoda > Arachnida > Ixodida > Ixodidae > Dermacentor > Dermacentor andersoni. The sequence goes on from NC_092819.1 coordinate 79,595,707, forward strand.
AGTCAAGATGGCTCACCAAAACATTCACTCACCAGGCCGTGCCCTGAGAACGTTGTCTTACTTTATCACTCTGTAACAGAAACCCCGAAAGCTGAATCGCCGTCTTGGTGAAAGTCCGGTGAGGACTTGGAAAGGAAGTCTGGGGCTATCAGTCTGGAAACATGGACAACATTAGCTGGAGTAGGACTAGATGACGAATTGCACCGCAACGGCGCAATGTCATAATTCCCACCTTTAACTTAGCGCAAGACTTTGTAGGGCCGTATGAAGCGTGACATAAGCTTCTAGGAGATGCCGACAGGGCCACATGGAGACCAGAGGAGTACGCAAGAGCCCGAAAAGAACTTCATGTTTCGATGCCGGTGATCATAACGGAGTTTTTTTGCAAATCCTGCGACGTGGAGAGGCGATATTGGGTGATCTGATCAGCCATGTGAGCCAAATCGATGACGTCATGACCGTATTCAGCAGCACCAGACGGCGTGAAAGGCAGGATGGTGCCAAAGGGAAACGCGGTGTCGCGACCACACGAAAGGTAAAATAGTGAATATCGCACGATGTTATCTCTAATTATCCCTTGGATGTTCTCCTTCCGTGGCTTCTGCCTGTTTCCTATCGTTAATACTGTTCGGCACTTGTGAACACCTTAAAAGTGCTCCTTTCAGCTATTTACCCACTCCAATCGGTGAAGTCCTTCTCATCCAATTATCACATTGGTAGTGACAAATGAATGAAATGTTTCCCTTGCGAAGTTCAGTAAAGCCTAACAGCGCAGTTTCGTGAAACACATGAGCTCGGCGCCAGATTGCTCCAGATTGCTCCTGGCCTCCTTTAACACTACGAGATTACAATCAAAACGTACAGGAAGAACTTCAATAGTTGATGAAGCCGAAAAGAACGTCCACCTTACAGAAGTACTGGGCTTCAGAGCGCATGGGAGTGCTAGCTGGCCAGCTGTGGAGTTCAGCAACAGACAAGTGGAATAATGGTAAAAAAGAGCAAAAAAAGAACCGGGAAGGGATGGGAGCAGGATCATTACAGGCATGGTTAACTTTACAAGATAAAGCAGAGCTAGATTGTATGCCAGATTACGATGTCTATAACAACACATAATTAGCTCACGCAGCTAAGCTAATATTGCTTGTCACTCCTTATGCAAAGGCGACGCCATTATCTAACATCATAACCATCTGTTGACGATGTGAAGCTTTAGTGTGATCACGTTGACGTAAAACAGCACTGTCGATAAGACATCAAGAAATCGTAGGTCTTTCAGTCGAAGCTTGTATTGGGACACAAGTGGCGCTGTCGTGCTCACACAAAAACCCAGTTGCTGCTAGGGCACAGCAGTTGCGGGGAAAGGGCGGTTTGATGAGTTGACAGCTGCGCCGGTGCCGAAGCGTGAGTCATCAGCAAGGATTCCAGCCGCATAGGCGCGCGCTAACGCCACGCGCGCAACCAGTCAGAGCCGTTTCGCTTCCACCAAAGAGGGCAAGGGCAGGAAAGGGTATCGCGTGCGCTACGCTGACTTCGTTTCCGTTCAGTTCAGTGTCGGAAAACGGATGGGACGGTCCCGCGTTGTGCGTTCCCCTGAATAACGGGCAGCGTTCGACGAGCACCGACGAGAACTCGCCCGTGAAAGGGCTCGCCGTTGGCACACCGACTGAGCCGTTAGAGCCACCCGAGCCCAGGAAATTCGACAGCAACGAGAAGATCCCGAGCATAGGAAGCGGGAGGCCGAAGCAAATCGGCACCGTTACCTGTGGGTTACTTAACCGTGACGACGGTCAGGTGCACGGAGGACAAGCTTCGCTTACATCGATTTTCTGGTAGAGGAAGGGTTGGTCAGTTTCCCCTTCAACCTTACTACTTCGCCTACACAGGCACAAATGCTCGCTGCTCAAGCTTGAAAGGAAAGAGACACTGTAGTTTCGCAGCAAGCATGTCTGAACGGTAAGCATCACCTGACAATGAAGTAGTACGCAGCTTTGTCAGAAAAAATAACTTAACGAATAGGAGCACTAGTGTTGTTGAATCCTGAATAGCCTGTGTCTGTCAGTACAGTGCTAGAATGCTCCGGACGTTGCGGACAGAAGTTATCCACTTTCTGCAAAGCTTTCTAGAAGTACGTAGCGATTGGGCGCCAGCTAGACTTAAAGGAGTAAGCTCTGGTCATTTGCTCAGTGCCCGTGTTCATATCCTTTAAAATATAAAATCGAGGCCTAATGACCTCAAAGTGGCAATGACTCTTCGCTCTAAGATACAGAATTATACAGGGGATACAACGAAGACAAAGTTAATGAATAAAAGAAAACGAAGAAAGAAGGAAATAAATCAACGAATCTTACGCATACGTGGGAAATCGGTGATAGGCGAAGCTTTTTTTGATGTTTACTGAAATGTTTTCACTTGTCCTTCTTTCTCGCTTGTGTGCCTTTACGCTTCTCGCTCAATGCGCACTCCGGTTGATCTTGATTCCTGTTGTTTCCACTTCGTTCGCTTAGCTTCTTTTTTCTGCACTTGGCTACTTCTTTTGCCGACTCTTTCACTTTTTCCCTCTTTTACTGCACGCCTATTAGGGCGTGTCTACCCAGCTCCACATCCGCATTCTGGAGGGCCCCAAGTCGCTGCATACTCGGCGGAGCAGCAACATTCTCACCCGCAAAGTGGAGATAAGAGGCAAAGAAAGTTTCGCTTTAAAGCGCCCATGAATACAACGCACTTACAGTAAGTCACACAAGCTTGTTTAATATCAGTAAACGCACGCGACTGCTTATAAGGGCGTGTGAAATTTGCCGGCAACGTGGAACGGTGCTGCACAACCATTCAGGAGCACCAGATGGATAGACCTGGCTTATTTTTTTTTTCTGTCGCGGTGCGTTACTTTTTCCTGGGAATGAATCGGAGCCGGTACTTATTCTTGCTGGGAAGGCGATCGTTTGCATCGCCAAGGTCAATAGTGACTCCTTCTTCGGGAAGCACTCGGAAGCGTTGAAGTATGGAAGCGATGTAAAGGAATATCACCATGATGGCTTGCGTCTCCGCTGGACATTTGCGCTTTCCTGGAAGATAAAGAACATTTAAAAGACATTGTTGGCCTATTAAACTCGTACACTGAATGAACGAAATATAGCCGCAGAGACACAAGCAATATTTATGTTTATAAAAGCGTGTAATGAAAGCATAAGCAGAAGTTGAAATGCCAACAGCGTGCCAGCAAAGGTGCGAAAAGGACCATAACTCCGTGGAAAATGTGAATTTTTCTTTAGCGTATGGGCGTGGTAAGCAATTTTACAGCGAAGCTGCATATGGCCAACCGCTTCTTCCGTCCGTCTGTCGCTTGTACGCCGAAAACTCCTCCGGCGGAACCCAATGCGCATGCACGAAAAAAATAAAACAAAGGCGCGCGATTGGCTGTGCCAGTAGTGACGTCGTTGTTCTCCGTCGCAGCCGAGCGCGCCCGCAGCAGTTTTACACAGGCTCCGAAATGTGTAGGCGGCGCGTCATACGTACACCTGAGGAGCAGGCAGCTTTAGATCAGCAACGCTGCTAGCAGAACTGGCAATGAGCTCGTCTATGGCGTACCGATGCTGCAGCTCGGACACAAGAACAAGATCTTGCAGCCGAGCGCAAGCAGCATCTGCGTACCGATGATCCGGCAGCCTACCAAGCCGTCGTTTAGTGAACCGTCGGGATTAACCCAGTGATAAACACCGGGGCTGCACGTTTCAGCTTCCCTGATTAACCAGCTGTACTGAGTGCTTGGACGGTCATTTTTTTTAAATAGATTGTACAGCGTATTTTTCAGTAGTAACCCATAGGAACAAGTAAAATTTCACGACGCCGATTTTGAAGTCGGCGTTATAACTGTCGGAAGCAAGGCTTATTGAAGGGCACCGGAAAGACGTAGCGATGCGCCAGTGAGAATATGGTAACGGAGCCGTGCACATAAAATAGGAAATATGTTATCTGAGACTAAGCACTAAGGTAATTTAGGAATCCAAGGCTCGTAGAACTCTTGTTTTCACCAGTCAGGGAGAATTCATCAAAACTGAGAGCTGGGCGAGTTGGCGTGGTTCGGTCTTGACGAAAAAGTGCGCGGAAAAGACGTAGACGAGAAAGAGAGAAACGACAAACACGAGTGCCCGTGTTTGTTGTTTCTCGTCTGCGTCTTTTTCCCGCGCTTTTTCGTTAAGAAGGGAATGTCAATTTCCAATGTCTAAACAAAGCAAGAGATTGCGGCTAATAAATACAGTGATGAGATAATGACATGTAACAGCTGATTTAGCCTGTGTCGTACATTGAAATAGCTTGGAACGGCTGCTAACATGCATTATAACTTTAAATTATGATTATTATCATCATCATCATCATCATCATTATCATCATCACGTTTTCTGTTCATTGCAGGGCAAATGCCCCTGCAGGGGTCTCCATTGCCGCTGTCGTGCGTCAGCTGGATAAATGCGGCGCCTGCAAATTTCCTAATATTATCTTAAAGAAAGGAGGTTAACCGAGGGGTACGAATTTTATTAGTCATGTCATAAGAAGCCAACAAACACTGACACCAAGGACAACACAGGGGAAAAAAACTTGCGCTTAATAAAGAAACGATAAATTAATAGAAATGAAA